>NW_025953067.1:144714-178477 GCF_022478825.1 Daldinia caldariorum | reverse complement strand
CCTTTGTGTTTAAATTTTTTTAAAAAAAAAACCCCCCCCCCCCCCCCCCCCCCCAGGATTTCATGTCACTCACTACATACTACAGTGATACCCCATGTCTAATGAGGTCTCGCAAGAGCTCAATTTTCTAGCAAGAGGAGAACTTTGCTATCCAATGGAGCCACAACTCACCCAGGCTACAATGCTCAAGTCTACGCCGGCCTGGGATGTTTCCCCTTAGGGTCATCCGCATCCCTCCTGCGCCTAGCCAGTTTCTCGCGCTGTCTTTCCTCCATCCGCTTCGTCATGACCAGCTGCAAGCTCACCGGCAAATCATCCAGCCCTTCATCCCCTCCACGACCACCACGATCACCACTACCACGATC
This sequence comes from Daldinia caldariorum, assembly GCF_022478825.1. Taxonomy (NCBI): domain Eukaryota; kingdom Fungi; phylum Ascomycota; class Sordariomycetes; order Xylariales; family Hypoxylaceae; genus Daldinia; species Daldinia caldariorum. The sequence goes on along the minus strand of NW_025953067.1, from coordinate 178,112 downwards.
CGCAGCACTATCGCCGCCACCACCGCGGCCGCCGCCTTCCCAGACGCTATTCGACCGGCGTCTCAATCCAACCCCGTCGCCCATGCCCGCACCCGTGCCGGTAGCGACGCTGTTGGACCGCATCCTGCCGAACGTGAAGGCCCGCATCCTGTACGCAAAGCTGCCGCTCCGACTTCTAACCTTCTGTGCTTCTTGGTCCCCAGCTTCCGCGGAAGCTGCTGGGGTCGCGTTTCGGTTCTTCTCTCGCTCCTTGATCTTCCTAACGTACTCGTGGAACTTGGGGCGCTCCAACATTCCGCTACGGAATGCATTGACTCCTACCAGCAACTTGGCGAGATCCACGAGCTCTTCCAAATATTCGATAATTTCCACTATGGCAAATGGTCAGTATGGGATTTGTATTTGGGGCAGGCAGTGTAGGCATTAATTGGGAACAGGCAGGGAATGGCAAGGACAATTCCGAAGGATCACTTACTATTACCGGCAGAGCTGGCGTTCCAGGCTAGGAAGCTTTGGCGAGTCATGGATTTTAAGACGTGCGCCTGGGAAGGGATAGATCCATTGGCTAGACTGGCTGGGGTTTGGGTACCGGAGTCATAAGCGGATCTGATATCGCGTTCGAGTAGGAGTTCTCGAACTCTGGCGATGTATCGCAAATGTGCCACACGGCTAGATGGAAGGAATTGTGGGAGAGGTAGCCGGGTCGTTAGGGCTTCATGAACCGCGAAGAGAGTGAGCATTATACTGGCCGCTACATTACGACGGTAAGGCAGCACCTCTGTATTTAGCTCCTCGAGCACGCCGCTCCCGTAGGCTTGTCGTATATGCAACATATTGTCCATGCGATCAATTATCTGAAACAAAACATAGATCATCTCTCCGTAAACTAACGATTGCCCTTTAAAACTGCCTTTAATTCTTGGCTCCGTCAGACAAAATGGTAAGAAAGTGCGGGCCGCATCAAGAGCCTGTTCGGCATTTTCCTTGGCATCCTTGAAGTTCTCGTTGAGCGCGCTGGATCTGATATTAACATTTCGGGGTGAATCGATACCCACTGCCATCGACGCTTCCATCTGCGAGATTTGCTGAATGCTCGACGCTAGAGACTCGACAAGCCTGTCTCGAGCTCGAACGGGGAAAAAGAACATTGAGAAGAGGAGCGCAATCGTCCCACCGACGAGGAAGCATACCATTCGCTTAACGAATATCTCCCATCTATAATCTTCCACGGGGTGAAATATTGTTGCTAATAAACACACATTAGGATTCTCGCCTGGTCAGAACGTACCGCCGACAGAGTGACTTACCAAGCCCGACCACTGACATACTAACCATAGCAATTATACCTGTTTTGACATACGGTGTACCGAGATGAATGTAAGATGAGGGTATAATGCCAAATACAAGAACGACCACGGCAACAACTCGGTTTCCTCGCCCAATCACGTAAGCGAGGAAACCGACGACACAGCCAAAGATAACTCCAAAAACTCTAAGAAAGAAGCCTTGAAATGACGTCCCCACTGAGACTTCAAAGACGAGAACTAGTTGAAGAGATGCCCAAGTCCCACGGACAGAATTATACCATGCTATTGAATTGTATGTTAGCTATTGTTCCACTAGGTTTGGAAATGACATAATTACCATTCAACGATGGCACAAATGCCGGCCATGTAACGGTATATGCCGCTACACACATTCTAAGGGCGAAGGCCAAATCGTCGGACTGGGCAAAAAACTCGACTATATCAGCAGCCAGGCCACGCAACCACATGACCCTACTAGTTTCAGACCTCTGAGGACGTTTTCGGGTCTGTATATTGCCTTTCTCGGAGATAGGAGGTTGCTTCGAAACGGTGTGACCTGTTTCTTCATCTTCAGTACGTCTGAGTAATTGTTCTTCACTGTCATCCGTATCGTCATCGCGTCTTTCGGTATCTTCCTTAATACCATGGCCAGTTCTCGCCTCCTTCCTCGCATTTTCTGGAAGAGCATTTATGTCATCCTCGCCACCACTTGTAAGCCATTTCTTCCAAGATATTTTGGGCCAGTAGAGCCGTCGGCGGTCGCGCCGGGCTTGCCTCTTCTCGACAAGAGCCCTAGAATACCTCAATATCTCGCTGATCTGGGTAGCTGCATGCCGTACGCAAATTAGGAATGTCGAGATTAAGTGGGTTTCCATCTTCGGCGTAATATCATTCTATACGCATAGGTTAGTTCATATAAAATAAGACAGCTACTACATAGAAAGCAAGATTCGTTTCCGCTCAATATAAAAGCAAGTGCTGAAAAAAATAAGAAATCATCGTTGGACATACCCGTAATTTTAGGCCGTACTGTATGGATGCAGCCTGCTCAAGAGCGGCAGCGGAATCACGGTCAAACTGTGTCAAAGCCTCCGCAAACATGTTGATTCTAAGATCGATTTCTTCCATACTAATACCGTTTGGTGCCGGGGCACCGGATGGAAGGTTCGGCACGTCGTAGCAATAGGCTAATGCACAAATTATAACATGAAGTGCGGCCTGTGTTTGTTGTTGGAGGCTTTTGGTTGGGCCGCGAATCTGGCTAAGAATGTGCTCAAGGAATCCAATGTCGCCTGACTCTATTTCTCTCATCGGCTTAACAAGCTCAAGTTTCCGGGCGTATTTGAATTTCCTTTGTGACTTTTTAGTTCCTCGTCCTGATTTGTCGTCGCTACTGTCGCTTTCGGACTCGCTGTCAGAGTCCGAGTCGGATTCTGATTCGGAGTCTTCGTCGTCCGTTGAGCTTTCGTCCGATGTATCCTGCTCATTCTGTTCGTCCTTATATCCTGCTAGCGCGTACTTGCTCTCACAGGCATTAATAAGACAGATAGTTACTTGGACAAGGCGTGACATCAGAGTCGTGCTGATGGGCTTCAAAGAGCGCGGGGGTAGGACCGAGTACACAAGCTCGAAATTGCACTCTGCTTGAGCTTTCTTAGAACTGCCGAGCTGAGCCCTTAATTTTGCTTTCTTCTCGGTCAAGGCTACGAGCCTGGAACGCAAGTTCGTTGAAAGTTCCTTTTCTTTCTCGGCATCCCCGCCACCTGACTTCCTAGTATCGCACATAAACCAATCCCCAGCTTCTTGGAAAGAATCGATGGTGGCGCATAAGGATTCTATCGTAGATCTACCTAGAAATCCACTTGAGAATTCGGGAAAGATGGTGATATTTATGAGAATAATAACCCCAACTGCCGTAAGAATGGGGTACCCAATTTGCTTAACAATCCTAGCTGATACGGATGTGGAAGCACTTGTTAAGATGGTTATGTTAATGAGCAGGAAGAAGAACACGAATACGAATAACCTCGGTGCCCAAGAACGTAGAACACCATGAAAAATCAATGCCAAGGTGAAGAAGATAGCCCTGATAGCCCAAGCTGCTTGAATATTGGTATGATAAACAAGACTAGAGAGATATAAGCCAAGGATGCCCCATGCGATGCCGACGAAGGTTCCGAGCACGATGAGCATCAAGGCTTCGGTCAACTGGCCGAACCGTCGCCCAGGGTGTCCGAATACCGAAGCCATAGCCCCAAGATATGTCGACTGGCCGTATACAGCGATGACCGCCGGAATGAGCCCAATGATCAGATTGATGGTGGTACATATGGTATTCTTGACGATTCTCTTCCAGAGATTGTTCTTCTGGAGATTTGATTTGACAGTGTCCTTCCATTGCTGCAGTTGCCTTTGAAGCATCTTGTTCCAAAGCTGGATTGTTGCCATGGCTCCTGCGATGATTCTAAGACGAAGCCCACCCGTAGAGGATATTTGGATCTAGACATGGTAATGAACCTAGAGCTGAGGCGTATGCTAAAAGACGTAAATCGCAGGTTTTGTTAAGTGGTACAGATATACCGGTGTCAACACGAGATCCTTCTAGCATCAGTCAAATTGGAGTTATGGAAGGTAATGGTTGTCCGCCCCCCACTGTACCCCAATTACCTTAGTTGGCTTGGCACTTTAAGAATGATATCATCCCGAAGCAAGCGAAAAGCGTCCGATCTTGGTTATCGCGGGTGGCATGTGTTACAGTTGCACTTGCAGGGATAGCTTAGCTCTATTACCTGTTAGGTTAAGTACCTAGGTACCTTAGGTATGCACCTTACTAAGGCGCGTACACAAGTACAGTGACCAAAGTACTCAGCATTATCGCGGGGTTCGCGAATGCGAACACAGATACCTAACCTAAATCAAATAACAAATCCAAAGTCGCTTGTGCTGAGCAGTGAAATGTTTAGCGTCAACTTCTAACAACTACCTACCTAGGTACCTAGTCTTCAGTAATATAAATCATATCAACTTTTCGGAGTTCACGAGCTTTCGGGCTGTGTCTACCGTCAAAATGGCTCCATCGGCGAATCTAACTGTAAGGCTGCTCTTGTATTGCATAATCCCTTACCTTTACCTTTACCCCGGAAAGTCGTCCGTCTATAACATATGGGCAGTTACAGCTAATAAAACAACTTGAATCTGTAGACAAAGCTAAAGGTCCAGCTAAAACTATCCATTGCACGATTGCGCATGGTGCAGCAGCGTGATGAAGCCATGGGAAAGACGCAAAGGAGGGCAATGGCCCAGTTGCTGGAGGTCGGTAAGATTGATTCAGCCAAGATTAGAGTTGAGAATATTATTCGATCCGATATCACTACGGAACTCCACGAAATCCTCGAGCTGTATTGTGAGTTATTGCTAGCGCGAGCTGGCCTTTTAGAGGGTAGCGTATGCGATCCTGGATTGGAAGAAGCAGTGAAAAGCATCATATACGCTGCTCCTAAGACGGAGATCAAAGAACTGCAGCAAGTACGCATACTTTTAGCGGAGAAGTACGGCAAGGAGTTCGTGCTGTCCGCCATGGAAAACTCGGACAAGAAAGTCTCCGAGAAGGTCATCAAGAAACTCAGTGTCACCCCACCTCGAGAAGAGCTTGTCCAGGGTTATCTGGAAGAGATCGCGCGAGCATATGGAGTCAACTGGCCGAGGCGAGCTAAGGATCTAGGGGATCCTCCCGAATTCGTGGACGACGACACAAATGATAATCCAAGTGGCGGGCAAGCGCAGAAGAGTTCAGAAGCAGCTCTGCCTACTGACGACAAATCTGCGCAAGAGAGGGAAGCGCTTAGCCGCGAAACTCCCCCTCGAACCCTAGGTCTGGATTCTCCGGTACATATTAATCCACCAAGTCCATCCTCGGATAACCCTCGCCCGAGAATTACGTTGAACTCAGTAGAACTGAAACCCAGTCAGAAGATGGTTGATGCTGGAATGTCGAAGAGCAACGATAGTAAGAAGGATAGGACGAGCGTTGATGAATTAACAGCTCGCTTTGCTGCTCTGAAGCGTTGATAATGCCTCCATATCAGGTCCTAGAGAATTTGAAACCCTTATAAGATGACTTCATCGGCGATCAAGCTACCCCGTTCTCTCTAATTCTATCTTCCGGCTCATCTTATATATATAACCTACCTCCTTATAGCTCTTTAGGTACTTATATGAGATATATTTATCTTGAATAAATTTGTTAAGTGAATAAGTGCTGTGTCTAAATACCTTAACTTTAAAGGTGTAGCTGCAGGTATTTACATGAAGCCACTGGTAATGTTAGGATATTAGGTACCTAGGTAGGTATCAGTCATGTGAGAAATGTAACAAGTGGCCAAGTTGTGCAAGAACTTAGGTGGTTTGGTATCTGCACATATCTAACCTACGTTATGTGTAAGCAGGTAGGCACCTTTATTGCGCACCTCCTACATGTATCTAATATACCTTGAGTAAGTATGTAAGGTACATAGGTAGGCTATGTGCTATGTAATGCATGCAATGCATGCTGTATGTGTGGAGTACCTGCTATAACTTCCCAGACAGCTATCTGGGTAGTTACACAGGACATGCAGGTCGAACACTGTTCCTTCTTCTTCTTCATTTATACAGAAGCGACCTAGGTAAGTAATTTCCAATATACCTAATGTATAACTTGATCAGATCGGGTACATAGTTCCAGTATGTGTACCTAAGTAGGTAAGTATGCAGCTGCCTTTCCTTGCACTTTACAATCTGCACTTTTCACTCTTCACTCACATCCTGCTTTCTCATCCAGTCCTATGATATTTTATTTCTATTTCCTAACTCATGTCCATGTTAACCTCCTCACTAAAAATAACAGGAGTCGTTATTTCGATGTTAGGACGTTCTTTTTACCATTTACATATCGAGTCCCGCGCCCTGAGTGCGTGAGAGTAACGGTTAACAGAAACTACACATTTTTGTAACCTGTTTTCCTTTCAGAATACAACCACTGATAACGTCCAGCTGATCAGTATCCCATGCAGCACGTTGTCTTTATATCTTTCCTCTACCCGTGGTCTTCATTACAAAGATCACCATGGATCTTCATCATAGCTTGCAAGTTTTAGGTATAGATGACCTAGCTGATATCACCCTGGACGAACTCGAGGATAAAATTCAACATGCAAGTCCTAATAAGATACCCAAACAGAACGTTCTCCAAGCATTCATGGGATGGCTCCACGAACGGATCAAGAAGGATATTCAACAGAAGTCTTTGCTGTTGGAATTTGCCAACCTTCTTTTAAAAACCGGGAAGCTGCAACAAGGGCCGTTCACAGAGAATGAAATCGAAGAGGCCCTCAAAGAATGGCAAGTTAAGGATGCTGCAGATAATCCTGAAAATATACGTAGGTATCAGATGGTACAGCTAGATCTCCATGGGCTATTTGAGCAGTATAGACATAGCTCTAAGACGAAGAAGCATTCACCTACGGGATCATCATCGACTTTTGGTCGGGATATCAGACACTCGCTTGCCCATATTAACGAACCAATTGACTCTCAAGCTAAAGCTAAAAATAAAATAAGAGAGCCTACAGTTTCCTGGGTAGTTGGCGGAGGAAAGAAGAAGACAGGCGCCAACGATCTTCCCTTAGGTCGGAAGGCAGGTACACATGCCAACATCTATAACGAGATCGTCAAAATCAAGGAAGATAACAAAAAGAAGAACTCGACCAAGGCCAATAAAGCGCCACCTATGGAACAGACAGCAAAGCTGGGCTTAAAGGACGCAAGTTTAAGAGAGCTTAGCCCAGCGATTACCTACAAATCCATCTTATTAGACTATTCTTCGTCAAACATGCCTTCCTATCTAACCACGTCTCCTCCTCATGGGTATATATGCAAACGTTGCGAGCAGCCAGGTAATGAGGTGCTTTAGAGAAGGAACGTGGTTTTCTCTGCTAACGTTGGTTGTAGGACACTGGATCCAACTTTGCCCTACTAATTTGGACCCGGAATGGGATCAAGCACCTCCGTATTATTATCGATGTGAAATCTGCAAAGTATCTGGCAAGCATTTTGCAACACTATGTCCTCAAAACGAGTACGAGCTCTCTTTAACACAGCAGCGTCTCCGCATTAAGATTCCACCAAAGATGCCTACACGAGATAAACGCTCCCACTATCGAGACCGTTCTCCCTTCACACCATCACCCCAAAGCCGCCCCCGAAGCCCTACCTACCTCCCTTTGAGACGTAAAAAGCGTAATGTTTACAGACGAGACGAGACCCCGGAGGATCGGACCCGTAGCTTAGGTGACCGATATCAATCGCCCAACGATCGCAGAAGTGTTTCACCTTGGTCAACACGTGAGCGGATGACTCAAGAAACATACCGTAGAGAAGACTCTCCTCATGAACACTCTTCGGGCAATTACCGTTTAAGGAAGCGTTCGGTCACCCCCCCTCGCAATCACCGAAAGCGAACCAAAGCCCCTCCTCCTGAAGAACGTTCACGTCCGTTCTTGGATTTACATAAGACTAAAAGGGGCGCGGAAGAAGGAAGGCTGGGTTATGATAACGATGAGTTTATGGGCTCGCATATTTCTCCAGCGATGCCAAAAGATAACATTCTTCCCAAGGATCTCTTCCAAGGCACAATCGAAAGCAAGAATGAACTAATGGCAGACGCTGCACCGCTGCCTGAAGACACTGCTGAAGATATCGAGAGAGCTAGGAAAGAAGCAAACGAGTTTCTCGATGCTCTAACAAATGAAATTTCCTTAGACGATACGCAAGTCTCACCTCCCGCAAACGATACGTCTACCGACGAGTATTCATATCAATTAGACAAGATAGATACTGACAGCAGCAAGGAGGGGGATGATTTTGATGAAGACAGTCTTACATTAGCGGAGATCGCAGACCAGCGCCTATTCCAGGGTCCACACTTTGGATCTGAAGTGACATCCCTTTTCAGAGGCCGGACGATTCCGATAGTTCACAGCAAAGCAAACAGGAAGACTGCCAAAGAGATGATCGAAGAAGCCTGGAAGCCCACCTGGGCCTAACATTCCACGGCGTAAACCACGGAAAGAAGATTATTTCAAGATTCGATCCTCGTTTCACGTTTCACCACTACATCGATGGACACCACGGGTATCTATAGTCTAAATGGGACGATAGAATGGTAAAAGCCAAATATGATGGGGGCTTGAGTTTTATTTCTTCTCGTGTTTGCAGCATTTTCTAAATATCGATTATGCGTTGCTTTGTGAGCATCAATCACTGGAATCATTTTAGTTTCCTTGCGTATCTCCTGCTTGATACGAGTATTTCTAGAAGGCCTAAATACCTAGAAAGACAGATGTTTATGTATTGTACAGAAAGTTACTGGTCTGTGCTCAATTTACGCTTTCGGTTTCCATGCCCGTCAGAGTCAGCGGAGATGGTTCATAGTCGTATTACAACCATCCTCAGTACTTAGATGAGTTGGACGAGGAGCTGCCCCCAAGTACCACCAGTATAACTTGTAGGCAGATTTAGGTACCTAGTTTAGTTAAATCAACGCCGTTATATTGACAAGATGCTGGGGTTGTCCAGACGTTGGTAGGATCTTGAGTTGTGCTACGCAGGAAGGAACACGAGGAATGGCGCATGGTCCAGAAGAAGGCAACGCCTAAAATTGATGATATATCTGCTTGCTTGCGAAACTTTGACCTTATGCCCAATTCCAAATTTGCCAGAACGCCGTACGCCTCTACCTGGAAGGGTAAGTATTCGCAAGCTCGGCCTAGACTTAGGTCTAGGTACCTATACACAAGAGTTCCCTCCACGTCCGTAGTTATCGTAGGTATTTTTGCGAATAGGTTTCCTCCAGGAGACCTTTTTTGTTTCGCACATTCTTTCTTTCTTTCCTTCTCCCATGTCATATATATATATCGTACCCTCGCCGCGTCGGAGAGCTACTACTCGAGCTTATCGAGGTGTTCGAGGCGGGTGAGGACGACCTGCTTGCTAGTCTCCTCGATCTCGCCGGCGAGGAAGACCTCGTCGAGGATGGCGTAGACCTTGTAGAAGTTGAAGACGAGGTCGAGCTCGCAGACGTTGCCGAAGAAGGCGTCGAGGACCTCGACGAAGAAGTGGATGGCCTCGAGGTACGCGAGCTCGTTGTCGTTGGTGTCCACGCACGCGCAGAAGAACAGCCCCGCGTACCGCCGGTACACGATCTTGTAGTTGCGGAACTCCACGAAGTTCGACTGGTACTTCTGGTCCCGCGGCGCTACCAGCCGGTGCACCTCCCCCTTGAGCTTGATCTTCTCCTCGTCGCTGTACGGCACGTACCATTTCGCGAGCCGCGTCTTGCCTCTGTTAAAGTGGGAGAGTTGGGGGTTTTGGTTAATATAATGCGCAATTGGCAAGCTGTTTTTGGAGGGAGGGAGGAATTGCTTACTGCCGGTTCTGTATTAATATGAAGGACAACATATTTGCGGGAGGGGGCCTGCGAGGAAGCGACGCGATTTATCGCGATCCGAGTGGTGAAAACGGTGGACGTTTCGATGGGATGGAATTGTTCTAGGTGAAGTTCTCCAGGGGGTTCGTTTAGCGGTGGGGACCTTGGAGTTTAGCGGACGTTTAAGAGGGACCTCACGCTTAGATGCAGGTACCTAAACTAGGATGTACCTAACCTGCAGGTGTGGCTTGTTCAAGTCTCGTGCGACCCCTGGGATTTACTACATTAGGTACCTACCTTAGGTACCTCCTACACAGGAAATATCCCCTTTACATTACCTTGTACCTCTCTCAAATAGGTACCTAGATCACCTGGCTATGAGGTATACCTTCATGAATATTATTTCAATTATATTACAATTTAGAAAATATAAAGTGCTTATACGAAGGTCCGGGCCAAAAGTCTTGCATATCGTAGCTTAGGTAAGCTACCCACTTAGGTATGTGTCAATAAAAAAGGCTGTACGGTGTCAGATCTACTAATAGCAGCTAGCTCCCCTGTAGCTATAGTGGTAAGCTCCCTAGAATTTAGCGTACGAACCACTATCCGCCCCCCAAACTTACTAAGCCAATACAGTGCTATTATAATTGTGTACGTTATGTTCCCGCGACTAAAATCTTGGCATGTGCAAGACTTTTGGCCCGGACCTTCGTACACCCATATTAATACAAACTCACATTCTATCAGGTAGGTAATAACATAACCACTTAGATATCGAACTTCTCACCCACCAAATCCTCACTCAACTTCCACAACTTCTCCGCGAGCTCCGGGTCCGTAGCCCAGTCCCTAACAGCCTTAGGATCGGTCGTCAGTTTCGTGTCCTGCAGGAAGACGCCCTCCTCCTCGACCAGATCGGGATCCAAAGCCGCGCGGAGCGTAGTCGAGCAGCCCTGCTGCAACGTCTTGTGCGGGTCGGCTGCTCTGTACTCCGCAAGCGTCTTCCCCGCGACCTTCTGCGCCGCCTCGTCCATGAGCGCCGCCAGACGCGCGCCGTCCATCTGCTTGACGTAGTGCTGCAAGTTCGTCAGGATGCTGCCGGGGTGCACGGCGTAGGCGCGCACGCCGCGCGCCGCGAGCCGCTTGTTCAGGGCCACCGCGTACAGGATGTTGGCGCTCTTGGACTGTCCGTAAGACGTGAACTCGCTGTACGAGCCCGGCTCCGTGAAGTTCGGGTCCTCGAACCGCACGCCCGCGTACCTGTGCCCGGAACTCGAGAGGTTGACTATGCGCGCGCCGGGGCCGGCGGCCACGACCTTGGGTGCGATCTTGTTGGTCAGGATGAAATGACCCAGGTGGTTGGCGTGAAGCTGCAGCTCTATCTTGTCTTCCGTCAGCTCGAAGGGGGTTGCCATCACGGCTGCGTTGTTGATCACGACGTCGATCTTGGCGATCTCAGGGTCGTCGAGGATGGTCTGCGCTGCCTTCCGGACGCTCTTGATTGAGGAGAGGTCGGCTTGGACGAACTTGGTCTTCACGCTAGGATTGACATTTTTGATGGAGTCAATGACAGTCTGTACCTTCTCCGGAGAGCGCCCGACTAGAATCAGCAGAGCGGGAGACTCTGCAGCAAGCGAAATAACTGTTTCAGCACCAATGCCGCCCGGGCTCGGTCCGGTCAGGAGGACTAGATAATGTTAGCGCATTGCATTCCTGTGAAGGCAAGGACGCATACTTACAAGTTCTCCCCTTCACCTCGTCGGCAAATTGGTGTACAAGCGCAAGGCCTTCGGTGTTTCTGTCGTAAGTAGACATTATTACCAGTACTTTTTTATTGCTGATAACTTTGAGTTGGTCCGGTAAGTTTTTTTTTTTTTTTTCGTTTTTCTCCCTTTGGGGATTGAATAGGATTATGCGGATTTATGGTAGATTTAACCCTTTGTCTCAAAGACTTCTACTGGAACGAACCCTAAGGAATTTTGCTTCATTTTTGAGCTTTTATATACTTGCCTTCTGGATCGACATGAGGCTATTTCCGTGGCTCCCGCTGCAACTGTAGACTATTTCCCGCGCTAAACGGTCTTAAATACGATAACCCCGGGGAAGGCCTCATCTTCTAAATATACGAAATCTGTAGAAGGCCTCCGAAGATGATACATTGAACCCTCCGAGCGTCCGACTCGTGTTACTGCTCAATGGGTGCTACGACGAATGCAAAGTGAAAGACTATGCTAGCGTCATTCAAAATCAGCATCAAATCCAAGTTAGGTGTTTGACTAAGAAAAAAGACTCGGCTGCAATATGTTAACTCCAAACTCCGGGGTTTCGCATATGGTAAACCGTACACATAAACTCAAGTAGACGTAAACTGCAATTGCCATATATTCAACTAATAAGTAACTTTTAGGCATACTGTGTAGTATGTGCGATGGTGTATATCTGGGCTCATCCGGAGGCTGAATGCCTCAAGTTTTGGATCTAGGACTTGATCTGATTGGCTTAAAAAACTTAAGGCATTTTGTCAGCCCTTGGGGTGACCTCCAGTGATTAAAGACTGCCAGTAAAAGAATTGGCTTTGGACAAAAGACATAGGTACACACATCCGTTATATACATGCGTGGCATTACATGGCTTAACCCTGCTAAGTACAGAGATACTCCATAATTTGTGCCGCCATAGGTATATTGTACAAATTGTACCTACAGTATGTAAAGTTACCTAGGATTGAACCTTGAATGGCCCAGACGCGAAGTGTAAAGCCACAATCAGATCTAAGCTTGCCAAGTTCGTTCTAAGCTCCCAATTGGCCCAAAACGGTTTTGTTATTTCAAGATTCAAGATTCAAGACCCAAGATCCTACATAGTATGTAAATACATGTAGGTAGTAAGAACTCAAGTCTACTATAACTAGTTTTCACGAGACGACATATGTAAGAGCCTTTTCTAAGCTTGCAGATTAACGCTCTCTTTACGGTTATTACATTGATCATTGTTATTCAAAGGTATCACGCGAGCTGTCCTAAGCATTAACGCCGCCCTGATGAGATAGCCTGTCATCCATCCAGGCTTGGTTATCTTTCGTTGACTTATACGACGACTCACAGGACAGCTATACAAGTACAATAATTACAAGAGCTCCCATCAAAATCTTTTAACAACTAGGCCGTTACTAAATTTACGCTCCCTTCCATATTCTGTTGAGTCCCTGAGGTTCTTTTTTTTGAAAAAAAAAATTTACGAAAACTATTCTCCTTCGCTCGGCCAACTCGATCGATCCCAGTTTTTCTCTTTTCTATTAATGCATTGGACTTTTTCTTTGCCTTTTCAGTAATACTCAGTCTTTCTCAGGTCCTCTCTTCTACCATGATGGAGGCCGCTCCCACCCCCACCGCCATGGCTTCTGAAGATAATCTCACCATCTTCCGCACGCTGAAAAGTGATGGAGTACCAATCCCAGAAGACAGGCTGGTACAATACCCAAAAGCAGCCCAAGGTTCCGTCGATAATTGGCTACAAAAGCTTGGAGACATGCTAGGTTCTCAGCTCTTTCCCGGATCAAGTTCGTCAACTCCGCGGGATAAAGTGAACAAAGTAAACTAACATCTACCAGGTAATAAATTCATCTTGGACGCGTTTCCTGATAACTATCAACTCCGTATGAAATTTCGAGATAGTATGCCAATCCAACCCTATATTATATTATGTTTACTTAGGTTAGGTACTTACAGAGACAAATTTCCAGGTAAAAGTTCTTCCGACGCAGTCTCTTCAGATATAGCCGCAGACAAACCCTCTTCGGCCAAAACTAAACCATTATTCGACTGCTACCTATTCGGGTATCCTGACCTTGGGAAAAGTCGAACTAAGTCCCCTGCACTCAAGCAGTATAGAAGCACGGCTGAGTTTTTTGACCACTTATTGTGGTTGGTGACTGACGCTGAGGACCGGAGCAAGTGCACCTGCAAGCACTGCAAGGCGTATAATGCTTTGCAAGCTAAACCGCCAAGCTCGAAGCTACAAGCTCCAGCCAGACTTGGCACTGGCGTGAAGGCTTCCGGGGCTCTTGGTAACAACTCACCGGCGCAATCCGCACCAACATCTGCCGCGTCCAGCCCCGCGCCCAGCGTTTCCTCTGGCACAACGGCTCAAAGAGTAGCCTCAGCCGCACTGACAACGCAAGTAGCGGCAAGTTATACCCCGGTAGCCGTTCAACATGATGAAGCACGTGTGTTCAAGAATGGGGAGCTGGTTTGGTACATCGTCTATCCCTCTTTTCGCTTGGGGCTTATCGTACAATGTCCGTCCGACAACCCGGCTACATCGACTCCACGCATGTATAAGATAAAACCGCTTTCATATTCGCTCCGGCCCCTCGCAGATGTTACACAACCCGAGGCAGACATGCGGCCATTCTTAGCCTATAGTGTACCTGCTTCTCATCCAATCCTTGATAAGTTCGCCGACCACCCTATGGAAGCGATCCCGTGGGATGCGCTAGAGGCCCAGGTCGGTAAAGCGGATGGTGCACTGATCGTTGAAGCTTCTAAAGTAGGCGCAAGTCGTGTTGACCACTCGTATTCTTTATTCAATGCGGTCCCTGACCCTACTCTGCAGCCCAACCAGAAGAGATACAATGGTGTCTTCCTTGGTTGTGAGCAGATTCGCACTTCCGAGACCGTTCGACCACGCCTCGAGCCGGGTGAACATCCAGAGTGGGACAATCCAGAGTTGACCTTCGCCATGGTAGTTAGGAAAATACTACTGGAGACGACTGAAAAGGGAGAGGAGCTTTTCTTCTACGGCGATCTCTGGCTCTTACAGGAGACGGACTCGCCGGCCCACGGGGAGTCGCTCAAGTACGTCACCCAGGCGATGGTCAGAGAGAAAATGTTCAGAGATCAGGTCAAAAACTCTCCAGATACACATTTCGAATGGGTACTCGTACAGAATCCTATCAAGAAATCCGAGGCATACATCCGAGGACGATTCTACGAATCCGAGAAGCTGGGCCCGCTGCTGGACCCGAACTGGAATGCGACCATCCAGCAAGGACACTTCATGCCTACTCATCACAAGTCCCTGAATAACCGTGGCGATTCGAAGGGCTTCAACGTCGGTCGGAAGGAGTCACGTTCAGCTACCTTCGCCGGCATCTTTCCTCCTGGTACCGTCCCATCGTTTGGACCCGATGTCGTGGAGTCGCCTGAAAACGCTTATCTTACTCATTGATGAGGCGGGGTTTTATTGCAGCAATCTTTTCAGGCTGCGGTGGATCGATTGGCTAGAGCTTTGACCTGTCCAACATAATAGTGCCGAATACTGGAATTCAAGAAGTTGACCCCTCGTGGTGAAGGCTGAGTAGCATGGCAAGACCTGGATAATGGAAAAAGGGCGTCATCACTCGCATTTCTTGATATTCGCATCCGTCCAGACTAGCGCTATGATAGCAGGGCTTATTGCCAGTGAAAAGGATAGTATATTTTGTTTGCATTCTATCACAGGATGGGCGTCTTATTAACTTTAGCATTGACAATTACGGCCTCGTGCGAGTCAGGTTTAGTTACCTACTCTTGTACCAACGCAGAGTTCCATAGAGGTTAACTTGAAGATTTCTTCGTCATTATATTCAGGACTTGGCTTCCATTCACGTCATTTGGATTTTTTTCTTTCGTGTCCTTGACAATAAATAAAATCGTCTCGACGGGGCTCTCCAAGTGAACGAAAGTGACCTATATGCTGTTATGGCTTCTTGTTTTATTACAATCCGTAATATGAATTTAGAAGAACTCGTTACGGTTCAAGAGAAGACTAGCCTTACATTATACATGGTATTTTCAATGTTAGCTCGCCTCTTACAGGATAGAAAGGGTTACATCGTAGTTTAGCAATACCGGTTTCCGTATTTTTCTAAAAGAAGCAATAGTAATATGAAAACGATACCCGTATATTACCTGGTAGCCCCTATCTGCGCGAAGCCCAAGCAATACCCCCCCCCCCCCCCCCCATGGAAAAACTCGCCGATATATGAACATGTTGGCGACATGTCACTTTGCAGGTCCCCTCGCTGACGACAAGTTCCTATAGACAGATAGACGATCTGGTTACCCAGGCCGTCGGGTCGAAGAAAAGTCGCTAATCTATCTAATCTAATCGAAAATTACCAGAATGAACGTATGCGTACCTGACGTAGATGACCCAACCCTACCTACCTAGGTACCTATATATGACTTCAGTTCATCCTTCGTGAGAACCGCGTATTAACAAGTCGAACCAAGTCCCAGAACCTTTTTTTTTTTTTTGGCTTCTTTCCCCCCATACCGGTTCCCAGGAACTAGGGCCGCGTATGCTATGCTATGCCATGCTATGGAATAGGTTAGGGCCTTATTAGTAGTACCAACGGGGCCCGTCGCGGAACGAAAACATCTCCACTTCGAAACGTGAATTGGCTAGCCAGCCTTGCCCTCATCCATCACCTTAGCTCTAGCGGTTTAGGATAGGAATTATAGGATGTAGTATCCATCTGCACTAAAGATGCGTGGCAAGATTCCGCGAGGCTACTAATGTATGTACAATACTGCTAGCGGCGAAGCGCTTGGCTGATCGTTCGCCCATCGCCCATCGCCCACCCAGTCCCTGGTGTCGAGTTGATTATCCACATTCCATATCCACATTCATTCACATCCCACATTCCCAGCGCGTCGTTTGTAGTACGTTAATCCACAGCTTGGGATTGTGCCTTGTATAGGTCCCGGGCTCCCGGGCCGGGGAATCAAAGCGTTAACGAAGACCGGAGAGCTTTCCGGCTTACACTATTACGTAGTAGGTTACCGACGAGGGCAGAAGAAACATACCCCATACATAGTAGTAACCTAAAATCTCTCCTGTACTTATTTACACTTAGGTAGGTAGGTATTCTTTACAACATCAATGATAATTACAATAATTATATGACAGATCTTGTCGCGGACAGACCCGCGAGGCTCGGTCCGTGAACTCACAACATAACCCTAATGTAAGCAAGAGGTAGGTGACTAATAAATAAATATGTATCTTACATTATGATGCTCATCTCGTAGCCCAAGTAAATTCTAAGGTCACATCAGATCCCCATCCCGTCGCTTAATATCTTAATATCTTAATACCTTCATACTATTAGGTTATAAGACAACAGGTACCTAGGGTATTTGCTTTTTATCAGCGATAATTTTTTTCGGACTTTAGTTATGTAAGTCAGTGCTCTCGAATGTTTTTTATTTCCAATATTTCAAATCGGCCCGTGACGTCGTAGCATTATGTACGGGGAATATAATAAGCTACAACATATAACAGGTACTTAACCTACCCCTAAAGATACCCCCCAATAATGTACCTAGAGAATCAAATGCGATCTCCATTTTCGTATTGTATAATAGGTACTTGCTGCATACCTAGGTAGGTAGTTAACTACGTCGGCTATTCTTATCCTTATCCCTACTTTACATAATGTATAACCACATAATATCGCCTCGAAGGGGAAGTTGACGATAAACACATAACCATCCCCGACCCATTCCTGTCACAGGATTGGACATCCGGATGGCAAGAGAAGAGAAGAGAAAGCGGGGGTAATATCTTGATAGCCAGAACGGGTAAGAAATGCTGGTCTTGGCATTTATATATCACGCGAATGATCAACATCCCATCCATACTTTGCAGACCTTACAGCCGTTTTAAGAAATACTGATCGATTTTGACATCTCCTCGGACTCGGTTTTTTCTTCTTCTTAGTCTTGTTTGGATTTTGTGAGAACTGACGACGGGAATAACAAGAGGCTGGGGGGTCGCGTGCGATGACGTTTCAGATGAGTTTAACCAAATACTAGAGACTTGGCTTGGGGGGAATAAAAAGTAAAAAAAAAATAAAAAAAATAAAAATAAAAAAGGGTTGCGCGGGTGTTTCCGTCACCCGCCTCGTGACGACCTCAAGGAATGTGGTCGATCCAACGTGATTTGAGCGTGGCCGGAACGGCAACGTGGGCAAGAATAAGAATACCTAACCTCCTAGGTACCTCTGGCGCAAGAGGAATCAAATAGTGTAGGTACCTATTGTACAATGCATACCTCTAGGTACGCAGGAAACGAAAAGAGTGGACTGGCGGATCTTAGCAACCGATGTGCATAGCATAGCATAGCATAGTATTGTGCATAAATTGATGAATAACAACTCAACTTGCCTTGCACAAAAAAAAAGGGCCCCAAAAAACCGGCACGTTCAGATTAACATCTCACATCTCACTTTTAAAAACCCAACCAACAGAGACAGAAAAAAGAAAAAAAAACCCAAAAAGGGGGACGGTAAAAAATCCCCGGAGCTAACCTCCCTTAAGGCTCTCGCTACCACAAATAACCATCGTAGGGCGCGAACGCTTACTAGTTCGGATCTTCCGAGAAGTTTCAATCCTAGTCGAAACAGAGAATAGGCCAACCAGGCTACCGGGTCGCCAGCCAAAAAAAAAAAAAAAAAAAAAACAAAAAACAAAAAAAAAGCACTTGGCTGTTCATTCATGTTCATGGCAAAGCATTCCTATGCCCTGGCTGGCATGGTTAGGGGCCCTAGTTCGGCGGGGGTCCACGCTTCCTACGGGTTGCTTTGAACATCGGTAGTCGCGGAGGAGATTCCTATATTCGTCCTTCCGTTTTATCCACCCACTTTTCGACTTCGCCCAGTCCAGTCCCGAGGTCTTTTCCCACAACGGGGGGGTTTCTCCCCTCTCGTAAGTAAAGATAACCCCGGACTAATAGTACCTTGGGTAGATTCCACAGGTCCTACATACATAGGTACTATTTAGTACTACTGGTAGTTGCCGTCGCTGTTTGCCGTTCCCGTTAAGTCGGTATATATAGTTAGCTACATATACCTCTTCTAATTGGCACTCAGATTAGTACCTAGCATGTAATTCGGTCAGCATTTAGTAAATACGGACGAAGATGAAGCTAGCCGGGTTTT
Organism: Daldinia caldariorum; assembly: GCF_022478825.1. Taxonomy (NCBI): domain Eukaryota; kingdom Fungi; phylum Ascomycota; class Sordariomycetes; order Xylariales; family Hypoxylaceae; genus Daldinia; species Daldinia caldariorum. The sequence continues at coordinate 159,355 of NW_025953067.1, read as the reverse complement.
CGTTCCCAGCGAGAAAAAAGCTCGCTAAACTCAATCGATGCGACGTGCTGCGCGTAACGCCCGACAATCAATCGGGCGGCGCTTAAATACCAGGTAGGTTAGTAGGTAGCTATGAGGGCTAGCCTTGTCTTTGTTAGCCAAGTGTTCCTGTCCGTCTTGGTCCCCCTTTTCGATTAGTGACCTACCTTACTTAGGTGTAGTTATGTGTACATAGTAGTAGTATTGATAGCATTGATACCTACGTAGGAGGTAGGTCAGTAAGTAATAAGGTAAAGAGGTAGGGTGACATTACATCTGTCCAGGTTTCATTCGCACTAAACCCTTCGAGGTGCTAAGAAAAGCCACCCGCCCCGAGCGGATGGTTTAGGTTGATAACATCTTGCTTTTCGGCGCTTTATACACATGTGTGAACCCAGAGTTGCGAAATGCCCACAAACACCGAGTCTCGTATCGGCGATACCAGACAATTATCTTGGCTGGATGCCGGAGGAGACGAATTAAAGCCGAGAGGGCTTCCTATTGTAATTAAATGTTGTATTGAACTACCTATGTAAGGTATGTTGAAATGTCCTTAAGTGCGGCATTAGTGGATAGGTAGTTTAGTCGGCTACGTTGACCGCAACTTGCTAGGCCGTGCTTCGAGATACCCAACTTATCTGATAGTCTTGACTGCTCACTCGTGTAAGACTTCTAACATGCTTCTTCAGTAGATCATGCCTCAAGGTTGCGTCACCTTGAGCAGAACGTAATTCAGCAGCAGTTGCGGTTGTAGTTGTAACAAACGCCGCATAACCTCCATTATAACTACCTAATGCATAAGGACGCCTTCCATACTTTTCTCATGCGAGTGATCGAGTGAGTATGCGGTGCGACCAGCAATCCAGCAGGAGTTCAAAGTGGTTGGAGTGGAGATAGAGTAAGCTTAACTTGTTAGGTTGAGAGAACATGCAATGTAACGAGAGCTGCGAGTCAGCATTAGGTATAGGTCGAATTGCCCAATCCCAAGACGGTTTTCGTTGCCCATATCCAAAAATGCCGGGCTCAACCGTCCTCAGATCAGATCGGACCAAGACCGACCCAAAAACAAAACTCAATAAGCATGAAAGGGAACGACTTTTTTATATCAACTATATGGTAAACGTATATTTCTCGTCTCAGCGCATAGGAGTGGCGAGATCAACATTAAAAGGTTAATTAGATTGTCATTGCAACTCGGCGGCAAAACTATCAACTTAGTGCCAGTCGCCTTTGTGCGCCCATCTGATTCGCGCACAATAAACGTAGTATTTATCTCCTGAGTACCAATGTCTAGTCAATCTTCGTAAGAATGGGAATTCGGAATATAATTGTAAATATCAACGCGTGCTTAATCTGGTATAATGCGGCTCATATCGTAATTCGTTGCACATAATGCTACCGTCGGTAGGTCCGATATATACACTTAGCCCGAATATAGGGGTGATATAGAAATAGTCCAGTCTTGAGTAACACGCTGTATAGTAAATTCAAGACGGGGGGTAAAGATTCGGTCGGCTCGGGACTCTCGTTCGGTTTCATTTAGGCTGGTGGTATGTTTGAAAGGGTTTTTAACTATCCGCAGTCGACAAGGCCGCCACACGGAGTCGTAGGGTTTCCAAAATATCAGGGTCCGGTTCAGGGTCGACCTTCCTCGGCTTAACTCGCGGACAATTGGCGCACTTCTGGTGAGAACAGTTGCGACACTCGGTTCCATCATCGGCGTTTGGCGGAAACTTCTTCCTGCATTCGTGACAAGCGTACACTCCTTTAAAGTTCTTGCCCGGCTCGTCGTTAGGATATCCATATGGGTACTTGTTCTTGTCGTTCCTGTATAAAGTTAGGAACTGGGGTAGATTATTACGCAAAATAAGACAACTTACGGCTCTCTCGGACAGTCGGCACAACGTTTGTGGCCGCAGTTGTCGCAAATTCTTGCTTGCTTTGCATGACCAGTGATCAGGTGGTTACACTCGTGGCAGTGTCTTCTCACACGCACGCGGGCCTTGCCCTTGTAGACCAGATCCTGCCCTGTCTTCCGAGGACGCTTCAAAACAATCGTCTCCGAATAGTCGTAGCTCGGGACAATAGGAGCGTTCTGCTTGTTCCTTCGGATGGCTGCCTCCCTCTTTTCTCGCAAAGCCTGCTTCTCTTCCTCCGTGCGCAACTTGGCAGGGTGTCGAGTGCATAGTTTACAGCGCTTGTGTTTACAGTTAGGGCACTCATCACCCGCAGCGAACGCGGAATGACACTGATGACATTCCCGGTGAACCCGCATACGGACTGATTTCTCAACTCGGAGGACCTCTCCCTCGGTAGTATGCCACTCGCTTGGTTTTATCTCCAAGCCATACTTGGTACCGAGTTTCTTCGCACGCTCCTCGTGAATCTGTATGCGAGGAATCTTGGTGGCTCCTTCATACTGTGGCTGCGATGGTGCAGCAGGTTGGCTGAAGAATTGTCAATATCTAACATTGTAAAACTAATCATATGTGAGTGTATTGTATATAATAGAAAACTAACCTTAATACCGCGGCTGCAGCTACAGGTGCAGGTTCAGTCGGTGGCGCGCCCTTCTTGGTTCGGGCACTCCATTTAAAAACGGTCTTTACGTTATATAGGACCTTCCGTACTCCCTTTCTCTTCTTCCCCTCTCGTGAAATGGACCCCGCTGTCGCTGGGTTGGCGGCTGTAGGCGAACTCATGATTTCCTTCTCCTTCCAACTACCTGAGATGTCCTTGTTGATTGGGTAACAAGGACTAATATGTGAAAGTTCCAAGTTTGATCAATACTATCCAATCTAAGCCGCGCAATCACCTCTTTGCATCCAAGGTATAGAAGGTAGACCAAGAGGGTGCCGGCCCCTATCGTTTAATAAAGATCGTTCGACGATTGATGATGTGAAGTGAGTAGGCTGTGAGGCGGGACTCGTGATAAACACAGGTAGCCTCGAATCTCTCTATATAAGTTTACCGATACTATGGCTCAAGGAACAAAGCCATAAACCAGAGCCGAGATCCGAGTGGTTCGTCTTCCTGTGCTTACTATCAAGAAAAAAAAAAGACAAGATCCCCACACATTCGATGGCAAGCCGACACGATACGAAGAACGCAGTGGTGGCTGGCTATGAGAGCCACGGATTAATTGAGGTTTGTTGTTGAGACCTGGGGTTGACAAACAGAAGAAGAGTTACGAGGGAAGAAATAAGGAAAGGAAAGCAGGAGTAGAAGAGTCCGGAGAAATGTGCGAATAGCTGGTAGGTTACAAGCCCATCTATCCCGGCGCTAGGTCACCCCCAGGTGAAGAAGCATTTATTTGCAGGTTGGGTTCAAAGTCCAATCGATAATGAAAATCAAGAGAGAGCATGTGGGACGGGTTTGTCCAGGCTGTCCAGGCTGTCCAAGGCAGTTTACCAGGAGTAAGGTTACCAGGTAGCTACCAGGTAGTTACCGGGGAGTTACCAGGAGCAGCATGAACCCAGCCAGACAAGCCAACAGAATGAATTGTCCCCGTACAAGGTGGGTATCGAATTTGCTTGGCAGTTTCCACTGGTTTTTTTTATGCAATGTAGTAGCTTTAGTGGAGCGACACAGGTCTTTTGTGGTCTCTTGTGGTCCAATTACCTCCTAATCGGGTACGCTACAATACCGCGAGTACAATGTAGGTACAGCATGTACCTACAGGGTTGTAGGTCCAACCTGCCATGCGGACATTACATTAAATAAGAAATAGTACTTAGGTACGGATTTGTATACTTATTAACCGCGTGGCTACACGAGCTACACGAGACAAATATATGTTCATGTGCGCCACGATCACCCAAAGGTACCTAGGTAAAAAGGCCATCTTGCAAGTATAAGCGAATGGGAATTAGAAATGGCCTATTGCTTGCTGCCGCTGCCGCTGTTAGGTCATTGAGTTACATAAATGAGTAATCCGCGAGAAGGGGAGGGGGTCATTGCATTATGTCGGCTACCTCTACTAGGTCTGGTATCCCGTCTCGCTTGTAGCCCTAGGTAGTATTCTACTTATGAAAGGTACTTATTGTACACTTGTATACTGCAATACGATACGTTGCCTTTAGGCAATCAAGGACCCCTGGGGTTCTCGATAAGGGTGTTCGGGTTGTCACTTCAACCCTGACTCCAACAGCACGGCTTCTCCAATCACCGCTCAAGCCCCCAACATTTTTATGGGAGGCAGGCGCGGGAAATCATATACACTACATACTATGGTAAGTGCCTTCAACCAGCATGCCGGGTCCCGATACCTTTTGTTATGTACCTACTGCCTTCATGGTACGATAGAGTGTTAGAGATGTATACAGTGTCAAATTAAACGCTCCGCAATTCATTACTGTAACAACGCGTCCACCTTGTTGCTGCTTGCTTTTGCTTTTTATTAGGTACGCTAATGTCTGCGAGGAATTTGCTGGGAATCCAATCATCGATCATAACTGTTCCAGTACCACGAGTCGTCAACGACGGCACGGGAATAGCGATCTGACATGTCTATGACGGCCTATGAGCGAGTCATGTATGGTTTAAGGTGGAAAAGAATAAAAAAAAAAATGAGGTTTAATACAACGTTCCTCTAAAAATTTAGATAATACCTAAGCAGGCAAGGCGTCTATGGTCCCGTCGGTGCATTTAAAGTAATTTATTTAATCAAATTAAGTTTATCCCCGCAGTTGCATCAGACCCGGGAGGATGTTACTTTCACGCGCTACGTATTCACACCGGTAAACGGGGAACCTGATTCCCGAACGGCTGGGCATTGGATATTCTGTAAATGTAGCATGCGTGCCCGCTGCAACTGCACTGCCAACGGTGAATTGCGCTAGGAGGACGTTAGCGGAGAACATGTAGATTAGGTACCTCCTACTTATGAAAGCATGTAAATTATATGATCCTTACCTACCTATACAATACATAACGAATTAAGGTACGACCTTGGTTCATATTTGCACCGCCTTAGGTAGTGTTTATTTGGAAGTAGGTACCTATCAGACTACATAAGGTACAATACCTAGGAACATGGAAACTTAACCTAAGATAGTTTCGTTGGAGTTAGTTAGCACCTACTATAAGATGATGATAGGAGGGTAAGTGCGGGTTATGTGGATTGTGTGGATCATGGATCCAACCAGGTGGGACCTAACGGAAAACAAAATACCAAACTTTCCTTTCGACTCTCTCCACTCTTCTACCACCACAGCATCACAGCATCACAGCACCATACGGATCCCGTAGTACAATTCCAATCTTCTCGACTCACCCGCAAACCCCGAAAAAAGAAAAAAAGAAAAAAACAATCTAGCACCCCTAGCCCAACCAACTACTCAGTCAGCCAGTATTTATTTAACTTCGCGATGTCCTTATCTCAGCTCTTTAATAGTGTCTGCCATCAAACCCGACTCAGACACTTCTGCAGCAATGTCAGTCTCTAGTTAGACATGTGGTCTCTTCATCTTCGAATCAATGCCTCGCGGTCCGACTACTTTAATATGGAGATCCCGTGGGTTCGAAGGTTGAACTTGCCAAACAAAGCCAGCCTCCCCTTTCGCAACCCCTAACCAGCGCATAGTGCCATGTAGAAACCCGCTTGTCAGTCGACAATCCGACAAAATGGGGAACCATTTCCGGGATCCCTCCCCTCTGCTCCATCCTCTAGTAGGATAAAATTAGGTGCCTATTAACCAACGCTTAACATACATCTAGTAACGATTTGGGGTCGTCTCGCTAGAGCGCCATCTCCACGGTATAGTAACGAGGCCTACATATGCCATATGCCTGGCCCCGCACAACTACTATATTCAGCTATGTTGTCATGTTAGACAGATGTTTCCGCGTCTTAGGGGTAGTTGGGAAACCCGTAGTCAGTGATGACACGTTATCGAACAACGTGTCTCCTTACTATCATCGCTACTATCATTGATATTACCAAACGGCCGATATGCCAATCGTTTCACCCCGTAACGTATACAGATTTTTACGATTTACACAACCATCCGAGAGGGGCCACACAATCACAATCAGGATTTCTTTCTCAAGTCTTTTTTTTTCTCCTTCTTTCATGCCTCGCTACCGTCGACGGATATTCCCCCTCATTACCGCTGCATTTTGGAAGGGAAGGTAATAATAAATCGGTAGCTCTGCAGCGTTGTGCCCCGCTTGCCATGTAACCCTACTTGGAGATTCTTCGATTCTTATTGACATATATGTTAGGTACTTACCTAGGTACGTAGCTGGGATGTATTTGCTAAGAAGCATCGAGGTCGTCCGTCCGTCCTATAGTGCTGTGGAAGAATAGCTGGGGAGACCCCATCTTCAACGTTAGGTACGCCGTCAATCTATCTCGAACTCTTAACTATTATTCACCAGGACTCATTATTTACGTTAGCGGTCTCACTCTTTCGTTTAACCATGTTCATATATTAAATGGGCTTCACTAAAACTTACTCCGAGAGACTTAACCCCCCATACGAGCCGTTGCGGGTAGATTGATGGTTAGAATGGAACATGAGGTACCAGCCGACAAGCCATGATTTACGGTTTGCATGACTTCTCGTCCAAGACATATCACCCCATCTGTTTTAGTGGCAAACCCATCTACATAGTACGCTTTTTCCCAAGTTCCAACAAATTGGATTCTCGGGCCGTTGGTTGGTATGGAGCCACTCGTACTTTGGCATTCCCAATGCACTGGAACGCACCATCCCGGCTGGTCGTGAAACCACACCGTACTACCTGCATAATGCACATATGCGGCTTTGGGGATACCTACCTTGGGGATTCAGCCACTGGACCATCGTACGTATGTGTTATGAAATACTTTTTTTTTTTTTTTTCTCATTCTCGCGTCAGTCCCGGCTGTTTGGCGCAGCAACGCCGCAGGCTCGCATTCAACTTCTCTTCTTCCCGCATCCTTTTCTTGAGGAAGACCCAACCGTCCGGTACAGCTTTGATCTTAATGGACAATATTTTCTTCACCGCTCTCATCCTGCGAGGTACCTAGGTCACCTCAAGTTGCGTTAGACTTACCTAAGTTACCGACTAGCAAGGGATACTATCGGAATACAGAATCCTTTCTTCCGTAGAGTTGAGTTGTCAACTTCTGTATGTGTGCGTGTAGGTCCAACTCTGTGACCAGGAGTCTATCACTACGCATGATCCAGATTGAATCGAAACCCGAGCTGCAGTATAGAGAGATACAATCGACACACTATTGGAATCAGTGTGTAGTAATATCTATAGGCGTGCCCATAGGCCGAGGCAATGACGTGCAGATGAGCATAGGTAGTCAGATCGGATGTATCCCGGAACGCCGAATGACCTAGGTTGCCAAGATACTCATCCGCTGCAACTTGTTAATTTTTTTCTCTTTTCTAGACTCCAGTCGAGTTGAGATGCTCCAAACGCTATCCGTCGAGGGACGAGTATTTGGATGCAGCAGAATCGTACCACTCTCAAACTGCCTTACTACGTCACACTCTTTACCCGCTGTCACATTGAGGGATAATACTCCGAATCCAGCTCAGAGACACACCTGAGTTTTATAGGTCGGCTGATACTCTGCATGATTATTATGGCTGTCACTTTTACCAAATTTGCCTGGCTGATTTTCGAGGCGCCTCGTCAGATCATCAAATGATCAAGCCCCAAAGAAGGTTCTCATATCTGAAGTTCCATCTATCAGCGCCAGGAGACTAGCATGTTCCGGTATCAGATTGATAGAAACTGCACTGGGCTGTTGCATGAAGCCATGAGCCAGCCCAAGCGATGTTATCCAGAGTATGATATATCCATGTTGCACCGCATACCGAGCAATATCATCTTAAAATGTCTTCCTTAGCCCACACCGAAATGGCGCAAGACGCCCAGTTAGTGTGAACTACATACTGGTCTCGAGGTGGCTTAGATAAGAGAAATTACTACCGTTGTAGGGGATGCGCTTATGCGTCCGAAGTCCACTCGACTATTCGACGACCTGCAGCAAATCGCTTTTGAAATTTTTTTTTCCTTCCAGGATCATTGTCAACTGCGCCCCTATCCTTCTTATGTGATCTACGGTATGCTTCCAGTTATCCAGTGCCGGAGTCATTCTTCCTTAATGTTAGGTTTACCCCTTTGAAACCACTAAGTATTCCGGTGCATCTTGCTGGGAAGAAAAAAAAATATGAACGAGCCGACGTATTAGGGGTAATTATCACTGTGCCCAACCAATATGCCTAATCCTGTTCATAGATCCAGGACGTCCAGCCGTCCATCCATCACTTAATGTCCTTCATCCCGATCGACATATATTTACGACGGACTGCGCGATCTAGGTCGATATAGTATGAGGGCTGTTAACAATAGTGTGCTTAGATCTGCCGACGATATTAGATTCGCAGGGCTCCTTTATTTCCAGATGCATACTTCGGCATAGCGGTTCTCCCTTTGGAAGTTTGTGCTCTGATTAGCCGGTAGTCTATCAGCGTCCAGCGCGGCCTGCCTTGCCTCGCATGGATGTTCCGAATGACGCTTTGGCTTCAACATCACAGCTCTCGCAAATAGGGGTTTAGTTTGGCATGCAGATTCTTTCGTACGCTCCTATGCGAACGGGGGCGGGAATGCAGATAGCCTATCCATCTAGAAAGAGAAATGGGGTCTAGGCTTCGTGTTTGTTCGATTATTGACACGCTTGGCCTCGTCTTCTGTCGGGTATAACATGGGATTCGTAAATGAAGTGATGTCTTGGACTGAGTCTATGAAAGCTCTGAGGTATCATCCCCGCCTACCTCCCGATGTCTCACAGACTCGGCAGGGAAATAAACGCCCAAGTGCACCGAACCACCCGGGTCGTAACGTGTAACAGTGCGGTGGGAAGATGTCACTTGATTCCTATGAACGTTTGCCTAGATTAGGCGAGGTTTCATAAGGATAGCGCAGAGCATCCCCATCGTTTGATCATACCCAATAAGGATATCTTGTCTTGTATGCTTCGTTAGAAAGATCATACGTACTACCCTCCTTTCGCGCTGCGATGAGAACTGATAGATCCTTTTCAGAGGTAGGAATATCCTTGTATCCCGTAAATCATACTTGATTCTACCTAGATGCAGCGAGATGTAACTTATCTCGATATCCCATTAAAAATAAATGATAGAGAATCTAGACCATATCCGTCGTATTGATAAGCCTTGTATAGACCGGACTCAAACCGGACTCGGGGGGCCCCACGGCGGGACGAGATCAATGGCGGCATCGCATCGCTTTTAAGCGGAGTGCGGATGCGGAGTAGGTAGGTACCTACCTGGTAAGTTACCGCTTTGTCGAATGATTTCGTAATATTAACCAATACATTTTCCTGTGGAGGGAATCGAGACGAAGACATAAAACTACTAACGTACGAATTACGCCGAAAACGGATCCAATATATCGTATCCTTCAGGGCTATCATATGTTTACCAAGGAATTTGACGTTAGCCTGTTAGTAATAAATTGATACATGCGATAACATCATAGCACTAGTGGTAAGAGGGCCTATCCGTCCCGAGGCCGGTATTCAATCGCTCATCGGCACACATCTACACTACACGGCGCCTTGATCACACCCCAGATCATGGTACAAGTCAACTAAGTGGACCATCTAGACCTTCTATATCGTAGTATCAGCTATAGATATTTTCACTGCTAAGATGCCAAATATTGTCGTCGTCGGGTAAGTTCCGGATCAGCTGTCTGTTGTCGGGAGTTGAGAGTTCCGCTAATACGTCCGGGTCGCAGCGCGGGCGTGTCAGGTCTCACGACAGCCTATCTGCTGTCGAAGCAGAAAGGGAATGCCGTCACGGTCGTAGCGAAGCATATGCCGGGCGACTATGACATCGAGTATGCGTCGCCATGGGCTGGCGCGAACGTTTTGCCGTAAGGGGATCTCATGTCTACCTAGCACAACCTAACCTAACCTAACCTATATACGCCTGTCGACGTTTTAGAGCTGACTCTGGAGCGTAGTATGGCAACCGAGAAGCATAGCTCGTGGGAACGTCGCACGTGGCCGGAAATCAAGAGGCTCGCTACCGAGGTACCCGAGGCCGGAATACACCTCCTAAGTGAGTAGCAAACCCCCAGCACAGCACAGCACAGTACTACGAGGGTTCCATCAGACAGATAATCTAAGTGAATAAGCGTAGAGTCGCGCGTGTACCGCCGCGAGAAGGACATCGAGAAGCTGAGGAAGGGGGGCTACAAATTCGACGGGCTCTTCGCGGAGAACCCTTGGTACAAGACGCTGTTCGAGGACTTCCGAGAGCTCCCCAGGGACGAGCTTCCGCCGGGCATGGCGTCGGGCTGCGAGTTCGGGTCCGCGTGCATCAACGTCATGGTGTACTTACCCTGGCTCCTGGGCCGGTGCCGAGCGAACGGCGTGGTGTTCCGCCGCGCGACGCTGCAGCACATCTCGGAGGCGGCGGCGCTGCAGCTCGGCCACCGCGACGCGGGCGGGCGAGCCGACGGCGTGGTGGTGGTCAACGCGACGGGGCTGAGCGCGTCGAAGCTCGGCGGGGTGCTGGACGCGAAGCTGGTGCCGGTGCGCGGGCAGGTGGTGGTGGTGCAGAACGAGGCGCCGTACATGGCGACCACTTCGGGGACGGACGACGCCGACGACGAGCTCTGCTACATCATGACGCGGGCGGCGGGCGGCGGGACGGTCCTCGGCGGCACGTACCAGAAGGGCAGCTGGGAGAGCCAGGCGGACCCGAACGTGGCGACGAGGATCATGCGGCGGGCCGTGGAGACGATGCCGGAGCTTACGGGCGGCAAGGGGGTCGAGGCGCTGGACATCATCCGCCACGGGGTCGGTCTCCGGCCGTACAGGGAGGGGGGCGTGAGGATCGAGAAGGAGAAGATCGGCGATACGTGGGTTGTGCATAACTACGGGCACGCGGGTTGGGGATACCAGGGGTCGTACGGCTGCGCGGAAGATGCTGTGGCACTTGTGAATGAGGTTCTTAGCCGCTCTCGACTGTAGATAGGTATGTATATTAAGTAGGTATTAAGCTACTTGGTTGAATTTGCTTGAGGGTCGTAGGGAAAGGAGGCATTGGGTGACTTTATCCAGCTTTATCTCTTTTTCTTTTTACTTCCCTCCTTATTATCAATGGCTAAGAAGAATAAAGAATAAAGTACCTACATTCTTAGGTAAATTTGAACATAGGTACGGTCGTTACAGCTCTATTTAGCTAAAGTGATTATACCGAATAAAAGCATTATATTATACACCTAATATTCTTACCTAAGGTACCTACCATAGCGGCAAAGGGGGTATTTGTAGAATGGTTGGGTGGGGTAGAATTTTTAATGGCTTTAGCGCCTTTAATTAGCTGAAATTTAAAATTGTGGAGGGGTATATCCTCTTTGTATCTTTTTTAAAAAATGGCCTATTCTAAAGGCTTTAAACCATTCTATATCTATATCATGGTACCGTTGAAATTTTGTAAAACATTCTCCGTATATTTCAATTATTTTACCGCATAAGACTTAATAAATGCAATCCTCCACCCACGGTTAGTTCAACTTTTGCATTACACTTTTAGTACCCGTGTCGATGTCGGGCCTTTTGAAACCGGAAGCCCAGACCCGCCGTTAAATACGTTTTTGACAGGATATATATAACTACCTACTTAATATAAAGTTTACTATATGCACACAATACGATTATATGTATCCTATACTAAGCAGTATAACTCTAAACATTGTTAAGGAAGAGCCTAAAATCCCGGACTCGCTACTAGTAACTAGAAAACAAGACGTTAAACAAAGAGAGGACAATAGTGCGTTAACATATGCCCCAATTCATTGCTCGATTATTATGGGGCTCCACGACCCTCTTTAAAGGCGAGCCCAGGCTACCCCGGAGGTATTCGATACTGAGCCAACTTCAAGCCATATCAAATCAGACAGGCGGAGAGCGAGCTTACCCCTTCCATGGGACACTACGGGAGAGGAATGAATCAGTAGTGGTCAGTAGCCTTGACGCTACATTAGCTATAGTTGGGTGCTTAAAGTGCTCAAACGGCTCATCAGCAGCAACAATGAGACAGTGCGCCTTCGCTATCTAGAGCACTTGGCCGATCACCACCCTTCGGATTCGCGTCTTTGCCTCATTTCCACCCCTCGGTATCGCGCCTGCAAGTAGTCATTGAATGACACGTAGTTGAAGTCATCTGTAACATCCCTGAGGCGGTCATCACCATCGTCTTCCGAAGGTGGTCGGCGCTCCCATTTGTCGCGATATATCCCCTTTTCCAGGATTGGTTCCTCGGGGTCAACACGTTGGCGGTTTTCCAGGCTTCCGTGAATAGGAAGAGGGCATGTCGGCGGTGGTGTTACTTCGGAGAGTAAAAACTGCATTAGCTGCTGTTTTTGGCTATCCAGTAGGCGATAGATGCGATAAGTAACGTCACTGCTGTCGGAATGGAAGTATATTGCGTCGGGCTACTTGAAAAGTCAGTTTTCCGGTTTCCATTTCACCTTGCATAGAAACGAGCGAAGCTGTGGACTTATGGTCGCTTACATCGACGTCTTGCGCGGACTCTGGCGTGCGTCGGTCGAAGAGGACAACACCGCCCAGGATGCGTGACTCGGCCCAATATCCCACTCCATCTGCGATACCCTCGGGATACTGGTCGTAATCCCGATACCAGTGGTGGAGGAACAAAGTTGGGGGGAAACCTTTCGGATAAAGATATTCGATGTCTTTGCCGGGCCGCCATGAGAGCAGAGGATCGCTTTCAGGACGCATAGGCCCTTGTTTAAATAACCAGACGGCTATTTGATGAACTGACCTAGCAATTATCTCAATCAAGCGTGTTTGGAAGGCTCTAGAGCCAGGGCTGGCTGCTTGAAAAGCAAAGAAAAGCTACAAATTGAATATCGTCAGCGAAATATAGACCTCTTAAGCGTAACACGCTCCTGGTCTTTGAAATGAAATGAAAAATAGAAGAGCAAAACAACTAGCCAATAACATACTACAGAGTCTATCTTGAGCATTTTGGGGTCAAAAGTTGAGTAGAGCTGGTCAACTCTGTTCAGCACATCTGTAGACAGCTCAAGATGCTGATCGAGAAGGGGATGTCTACGGCCAACGACGCCATAATAGCTGTCAGCCGCAACATCCGCAAGGGGAAGGCCGTCGACAATTTGGCCGTAAGTGGTTCTTGCGATGGTGGTTGAAAGCACATTGGCGATAGCGCGCGAGCATATTTCGTGGTGTCGACCTTGTAAGCTCGCAATCGACCGTTTTGGAGACTCGGCGTCAACGTCTTCAGTCTGTAGGTCCTTATTTCCCATGGTGTTCGTGTGATTCATGATAATGATGATGATGATGTCCGGATCAAGTGAGCTGAGGTGCGGCTGGCGACCGAAGTGTGGATGTGTAGAGCAATTTGGTATAAATTATGAGAGGGGATGTTTCGAAAGCAGAGTCGATTTTTTGTTGGAAATACTAGCCGAATTTACTCGATATGGTAGGCACGGATCGATCAGGTATTTGGGGAGCATATCATTAGTTAGGCTTAAGTCATTGTCGAGATAGAATCTAATAACTAGCGATATTCTCATTTCTCTGAAATATCTGACCCATCCAAACTATTTATCGTGAAGGGAGGAGAGTGCGGCATGAAGCCTGCGGTTACGTATGTACAAAGCTGGAAAGCGGTCAGTATAATTAGCTGGAGTTCAAGACTCACATAATTTCCGTCTTCACAGAGCCACCGGTGCTGCTACAGCCTTCCCTGAAGCTTGGTGTGATCATAATGCAATACTATATGATGGTTTGGCAACTACAAACTGAGCAATCATACGGTTTTAAAGCTTAGATATTGACCTCAGCCCTGCTAGGGGTGGTCTCCCCATCGTGCGATAATAGTGAAGAAAAAAGTGGAAAAATAGAAGTTGTGCCTACTTAGAAAATAACTGCACGCCTAGTAAAAAGTATTTATCTTTTTGGCTACCTAGGTAGCTATCCTTAGGCAAAGTAGAAGGGAAGTCCAGACCTAAGCCATTTTTTCTCTATTAATACAATCCAGGTATAAATTCAAGCAAAACTGATTGTTCATGTGTAGTTCTAGATGACGACGGGGTGGTACCTCCCGGCTACTTGACTTCGACTGCGTCACGCGCGGCATTGCGCGTCTTTGCGTTTCTGAGCTTGATATGCGGTAATTTTGTTATTAGCTGTGGTAAGATGAATCATACCGGATAGAAATGAAAAGAAATAGAGAGGATGAGAAATAGGATTGAGAGGCAGGAGTAAGCTGTAATTGTTATGAAAGCGCTATCAAGGTACCTATAAGCATAAGCTAGACCGCCGAACAATACCCGGCTGGTAGCACCTATCCACCAGTCATCATCAACCAGCTACCTACAAGCTCCCATCTAGATAGGTACAATACAATATCTGTTCTGTCCACTTTACATAATCGCACCCGCGCGTGTCTCGAGAAGAAGCGAAGCTTAGCTTCATCGCAAGCTTTGCGATTCGCAATAACCCAAATTCCTCGAAGCCAAGTACACACGCTGTCTCGGGGGGGGGGGGGGGGGGGGGGGGGGGGGGGGGGGGGGGGGGGGGGAGGGGAGGGGC